>NC_051190.1:31088607-31093607 GCF_015220075.1 Falco rusticolus | reverse complement strand
TTAGAGACTCGACTTCCTTTTTATTTCAATTTTAGCTTCCCTCTCTCTCCTACCCACACAATCCAGCACTAGGAAATGTATCATCTTGACTGGATATTTTATAACTGGAAAATCTATTTGTATGTTTCCCAGAGATAAAGTGTTTCTCCTTCTTTCCCCTTCCCCTCTCCTTTTTCCCTTCCCATTTTTTTTTCCCTTTTTCTCTCCCCACCCTGCCCGCCCCCCGACTCGGCGGATTTAATTCCACACGAACCTCCCAGGAAGATTTAAAGAGTTTCCCCTGTTTGATTTTCCAGCCCGGCTCCTTCTCTCCCTCTCCTCTTTGTTAAACGCCACCGCTGCTTCTCCCTGCGCCCCTCTTCCCTTCCCGGGGGCCGGAGCCAGCCCCCCGGGGGGCGCCAGACTGGGACCCCCCCGCCCGGGGGAGCGAGAGCGCTGGTCCCAGCGGGCTGGGGATGGGAGGGGGCGCAAATGCCTCCCCCCCCCCCCAGCCCCTCCTCTTTCCTCCTAGGGGCTTTCAAAGTGTTTCTCTAACCAGGCTCTGCGGGAGAGGGTACAAAACCGGGGGTCCCCAGCCCCGCGCTTTGCCGGAGAAGCGGCCCTTTAATTATTAACCGGGGGAGCCTATCAATATTTGATTTGGGTGAAAACTTCTATGGGGACGTAATTTAATTAGGACAAATTTGGCGGCTGTTTGGAAGCTGTTCGTGGTCGGCGGGGCGAAGTGCGGGGTGTGCGATGGGCTGCTTTTCCTGCGGGGGAGGGGGGGGGGGGGCGATGGTAAGAGCGGAGGGGTGGAACTTTATTTAGGGAGGGGGTAGTATTATTATTATTTATTGATTTTTGGCCGCCTCTGTACCGAACAGAGGCTGCTCCTGGCTGTGGCTGCGCTCACAATTCAAGGGTTGTGGTTGCTGCTGGGGAGGGGGTGTCCGTGGCTGAATCGATAGGAGATTGCATTAATTATGATTTCGATTGATATGCTCAAATCTCCTTCTAAACGCTGCAAACGGCTCTTTTTTTCTTTTTTTTTCTCCTTCCCCCCCCCCCCCCATTTTTTCCCTCTGCTCCCCCTCCCCTCTCCCCTGTTATAGAGCCGGAGAGGAGATGAAAAGGCTTGTAGTTTTAAATTCAATGTGACAGCTCTGGAAAGAGCGGATGATGAATCTCCTATTATTGGATCAGTCTATTTGCCGCTCAATGTCTCTCTGTAATTGGAGCAACATCACTTTAAAGGTTCAGAGAGTAGAGCATTTCTGGTGAAAAATCCCCACAACACGCTGGTGAATGTTTTAAAGGGAAATCTATTAGTGATTTGGAGAGGGGAGGGGACAAGGGGGAAGAGGGTGGGTTGGAGGGGCTGGGGGGAGGCTGTGTGTGTGTGTGACTCCGTCTGTTTAGTATTTAACCGGGTATCAGGCAGATCCGTGGGTCCCCCTTCGGCCCCCCCCCGCCCCCTCCCCTGCCCGCCCGGCCCCCGCCGCCCTCCCCGGGCTGGAGTTCGTATCAAAGCCCCCCTCGTCGTGTTGTGACAGCTCTGATATTGTTTATTGAGGCTGGATGTCAGGTATAATTAGCAATCGATATGGAAAACGTTTGCTCCCCACACTGGCACGTCTCTGACGTCAGGACCGATTAACGTTTCTTATTGGTCCCAAATTCCCCCAGCCTGAGCTAATTATTGGGAGCCTGATGTTGATAAAGTTAAAGCGCCCGGGCGCCCTGCAGCATGAGCCCCTCGCCGCGCCACCGCCTCCTCCTCCGGCAGCAGCACCCCCGGCCCCAGCCGCCCCGCCGCCCGCGCCCCCAGCCCCGCCGGCGCCCCCCGCGCTAGAGCCGCCCCCATGATGGACAGCCGCATCCTGGAGCATCCTCATGCCCAGTTCGGGGGAATGGTGGGTTTCCCTTACCCGCTCGGTCACCACCACGTCTACGAGCTGGCCGGGCACCAGCTACAGTCGGCGGCCGCCTCCGTCCCCTTCTCCATCGATGGATTACTGAGCGGCTCCTGCGCCGCCTCCGTGGTCAACCCGGCGCCGCTCATCCCCTCCGGCTGCGGGGTGAGCGGGGACAGCCAGCCCTTCAAGCTCGCAGGTAGGAGCGGCCCCGCTACCCTCCCCCCCCCCCCCCCCCCGCTACCCCGACACCCCCACCACCACCCCCCCCCGGACCCAACCGCCGCTCCCCGCCCGGAGCGTGTCAGCGCGGAGGAAGAAAGGCACCGCACCCCCCTCGCATCCCTATCTGTGGATATTGGGGTGCCTGGAGAAGGGAGGGCGGCTGTGCTGCCTCCCCCCCTCCCCCGAGGGGGCGGCCAGGACGGGGCGGGGGGCCCCGGGCCGAGCGCCGGGAGCATCCCCCGTTCCCACCGGCGCGGGGCCACGCGTGTGCCCTGAACAATAGCGGGCCCGGCCCGGTGCCTTCTCCAAAGTTCGTCTCTGGGGTGGGGGCTCGGATCGTGCCATTAAAAAAAAATTAAAAATAATAATGGGAATCGCTGGAGTTTGGGGAATGAAGACCAGTAATTATTTTTTTTTAAACGATTAAACCAAAGGGAAGCGTTTTTCTTCCCTCCCCACCGGCCTGTGGCACCGCTATTGTTCAGCTATTAAAACGCTCCGTCGCCCCAACATCCTTTTTATTAACCCTGGAGCAGCCCCTCTCTGCACCTCGGCTAAATAAAAAATATTATTAATTTCCACACCTGGTGGAAAACCTTCGGAGAGGTGCAGCTAGGGCTGTAAATGCCCAGCCTGGCCACGTACGTACCCGGAGAGGCTGCGAGCACCCCAGCCCCGCGCCTGCCCGTGTCGGGGGGTCTGCGGGGGTCAGGTGCTGGGGAGGGGGGACGGGACCTGGGGAAGGGAAAGAGGGGGGGCTTTTAATTTTTATTTTTTTAATTAAACCTTTGGTGGCTGGAGCAAATGTTGGAACTTCTCTCTCTCTCTCTGCCAGCTGAGTGCCTATGGAGAGCTTCCTTCAGGAATAAATGTTCTGTAAAGTACATTTTCGGAGGAGGCGAGGGCAGATCGGGTTCCTCCCCATTTTTAGCTCAGGTGTGTGTATAATCCCGCTCTTTTACCAACGCTACCGAGCACAAAAGTTAAAAGGCTCCTGTGAATGGCAGGGAGGGGGGGAGAAGGCCTGTCTTCCAGGGACCTGAAGGTATTTCTGCCTTTTCAGACTCGGGTGACCCGGACAAAGAAAGTCCTGGCTGTAAAAGAAGACGAACCCGCACCAATTTTACTGGCTGGCAGCTCGAGGAGCTGGAAAAGGCGTTTAATGAGAGTCATTACCCGGACGTGTTTATGCGAGAGGCTCTGGCTCTCAGGCTGGACTTGGTGGAGTCCAGAGTGCAGGTAAAAACCGCGTATCCCGTGTCCCCTCCCTCCCCTGCCCCCTCCCAGCGCCGAGCGGTCCCCGGGATGCTCGGCTGGACCCGCAGCCCCGCTCCGGGACGGGCCCTGCGCCTGGGGCCCGCAGCCCCGCTCCTCCCGGCCTCTCCTTTTGTTTCCCTGCTTTGCACTTGCTGTTCTTGATGTTTTTTTTTTTTCTTACCATTTCCTCACTTTATTTTTTTTAATCTTGCAAACGAGTCCCGAAAAGTGACATCTCAGCCTGGCTTCCCTAAACCTTTTTTTATATATATTTTTTTCCACTGTAAACATTTTTCTTAAATGAGTCAAGGGCGAGAAATTAGCATGCAAATACGAGGCTTAATCACGGGCCAGGGTACGCTGGAGAATGCCAATAAAGCTCGTAGGCGCATCGAGAGCGTGTGGAACTTGTAAAACTTAATTTCAACGAACTGCTCAGGCCCTCGGTAGTACGGGATGGGGAGGGGAACAATCTATTTGCTTCTATTAATATAAAAAAATATATATATAAAAAGGGAGCTGAGCAGGGGGCCGTGGGCGCGGTGCGGGCTGTTGCTGGGTCCTGCGATGCTGTTTTGTGCCGCGGTGGCTGCGAGCGGGCGGCGAGGCCGGGCGGCTCCGTGTCCCGCCGGGCTGCCGCGGCCGTGCGGGGCGGCTGCGTGTGCCGGGAGCGCGGCCGTACGGCAGCCCCGGCGGCGGGGCCGTGCCCCGTGGTGAGCTGACGCCGTTCGCCGCGGTTCCATCGTCTCGGTGTGTTCCGAGCCGCCTTCCCTTCCCCGCGCCGGCTCCGAGTGCCGCCGCCGCACCGTGCCCAGGGGCTGACGGGGCCCGGCGGTGGGGAAGGAGCCGGGACCGGGTCACCGACGTCCCTGCGATGCCCCCGAGCCGGGGCCGTGCTGCGGCACCGAGCGCGGCCGCTGATTCCGGCCGGGCACTGCGCTGCTGGCAGCCCCGATGGGCCGAGGCCCGGCGGGTGCCGGGGAACGGCGGGAGCAAGGCCGGAGCAGAGGGGATGCAATTTAATTGTTTCTTGTTTTCCTCCCATAATCTATAACAAACCTGACCAAACCCCGCTTCTGGGCTCATCCAAACCCTCTGCTCCGGCGCCCGGTGTGGGCAGGAGGCCCAGACCCCGCTCCGTCGGGGCGAGGCGACCCCCCCCGCGCCGCCCCTGCCTCCGGCCCGCTTATTGTGCTGTGCGCTACCGCATTCTGCGTTGCTGCGGAGGGATCGGGCCCGGCCCTGCAGCTCGGGGCTCCGGCTGGTGCTTCTGCCCTCTCGGCCGCGGGGGGGGGGGGGGGGGGGGCTGTGTTATCCCGACCCCTCCCCGCGGCGCCAGTGCGGGAAGGGTGCAGCGTATGTGTGCGTGAGTGTGCACCCCCCCATTTGTGTTTTGTTTTTTTTTTTTCTTTTCCTCCTACCCTGTTTAAGAAGCGTGGTTATCTCTTCCTCCCCCCTCCCTTGCTCTCCTTCTCGCAGACGCCCGGTCCTGTGGATGGGGGCTACCGGCACCTCGAGGGGTGGACGGGGGAGGCCTGAGCTGCGCTTCTCCCCCTGCTCCCCCCGCCCGGGCCCTAGCCACCGCGGGGGGCCGGTGCTCTGGGTGTTAATTGCTTCTCGTTG